>NW_026020256.1:483639-505299 GCF_900185275.1 Solanum verrucosum
ACAAGAATATGAAGTCAGATTTTCGAAAAAGGAAATGGATTTTTTTTTTATATATATAGCTAAACAAGTTTCCGGTAACTTCCGAAGCACATTTTTAAGAACTTTTTGGGTCATTTCAATATCTCCCCCTTGGGAACATTCGTCCCCGAATGTGGAAGAGACGTACAAGGCAAGACTTAGTAAGAACATATCAGCCCCAACATGAATGCAAAAATTTTATTTAAACATCACTTCAAGATTTCAAAACTTAGTGTAAAGCATCCATAACTCATCAATTTAAACATATATGCACATTAATGATTCAGGGGCTGAAATGTAAGACTCAATGGAGTACAAAGGACTTGATTTAATACCTTAGGCTTGAGTGGAGTTGAATAGATAAGGATAACGTCTTTGCATGTCCGCTTCGGCCTCCCAAGTAGCACTCTCCACTTGTTCATTTCTCCAAAGCACCTTAACGGACGCCACTTCTTTGTTCCTCAACCTTTTAACTTGTCTATCTAAGATCTGAACCGGGACTTCTTCATACGTCAAATTATCTTCTACAACACCCACAACCTCAAGAGGTACAATAGTGTTAGGATCACCAACACATTTCCTCAACATCGATACATGGAATACCGGATGAACTAATTCCATCTCCTTGGGCAACCCCAACTCATAGGCTACTTTACCAACCCTTCTTATTATCTCATAAGGACCGACATACCTAGGACTTAATTTCCCCTTCTTACCAAAACGAACCACACCTTTCATTGGAGAAACTTTCAAATAAACCCAATCACCCACTTTGAATTCAAGATCCCGTCTCCTCACATCGGCATAAGACTTTTGACGACTTTGGGCTGTTTTCAACCTCTCTCTAATCATCCTTACCTTCTCAAGAGCATCCATGACCAGATCCAGACCCTACAAGGCCACCTCTCCAACTTCAAACCACCCAACCGGTGACCTACACCGTCTACCATAAAGTGCCTCAAAAGGAGCCATACCGATACTAGAATGATAACTATTGTTGTATGCAAATTCAATCAAAGGAAGATGATCATCCCAACTACCTTTCAACTCCAATACACAAGCTCTAAGCATATCCTCCAAGGTTTGAATTGTTCTTTCGGCTTGGCCATCCGTTTGAGGGTGGAAGGCCGTGCTAAGCTTTACCTTTGTACCAAGACCCCTTTGGAATGACTTCCAAAAGTGAGAAGTGAATTGGGTACCACGATCCGAGATGATAGACAAAGGAATCCCATGCAACCTTACCAATTCATGAATGTACAACTTGGCATACTCTTCAGCCCCGTAAGTAGTTTTAACCGGTAGGAAATGAGCCGACTTTGTCATCCGATCAACCACCACCCAAACCGAATCAAAGCCTCTTCTAGCCTTGGGTAAGCCCACTACAAAATCCATGTTGATTTCTTCCCACTTCCAAGTAGGTATCTCAATGTCTTGAGTTAGACCACCCGGCCTTTGATTTCGGCCTTGACTTGTTGACAACTATGGCAACCCGAAACAAAATTTTGCAATGTCCTTCTTCATACCGCCCCACCAATACACATCCCTCAAGTCTCTATACATCTTTGTTGACCCCGGATGAATAAATAAAAAGAATTATGAGCCTCATCAAGGATTCTTTCCCTCACACCATCCACACAAGGAACACATAATCTACCTTGGTACCTAAGGGCACCATCTCCCCTTGGGAGAAAACTCCACCTTACCACTACTCACCGAAGCCTTTAATTCTACCAAAGAAGGATCAAGATCTTGCTTGACTATCACCTCATCAACCAAGGAAGACCTTGAACCATCAACAACAACTACTCCTCCACTATCCACCCCTTCTAACCTAACTCCCAATTTGGCCAACCGATGACCTCCTTAGCCAACTCTTTACTACCTTCCTCCACATGAGCCAAACTACCCATGAACACTCTACTCAATGCATCCCCACCACATTAGCTTTCCCCGGATGATAGTGAACACTCATATCATAATCCTTAAGGAATTCTAACCACCTCATTTGTCTCAAGTTAAGATCTTTTTGAGTGAACACATATTGGAGATTCTTATGGTCGGTGAAGATATCAACATGCACCCCATACAAATAATGACGCCAATTCTTTAAAGCAAAAACCACGGCGGCCAATTCAAGATCATGGGTTGGGTAATTTTTTTCATGAACCTTAAGTTGCCTAGAAGCATAGGCTATAACCTTACCACTTTGCATCAACACACAACCCAAACCAATACGGGAAGCATCACAATAAACAACAAAACCTTCTAACCCATCCGGAAGTGACAAAATAGAGCGGACACAAGCCTTTCTTTCAAAGTTTGGAAGCTTTCCTCACACTCATCCGACCACACAAATTTAGCCTTCTTTTGAGTCAACTTAGTCATAGGAGAAGCAAGAGAAGAAAATCCTTCCACAAATCTCCTATAATAACCCGCTAAACCTAAGAAACTCCTTATATCCGACGGGGTCAAAGGTCTAGGCCAATTCCTAATAACATCAGTCTTCTTAGGATCCACCTTAATACCATCCCCCGACACCACATGGCCTAGGAAAGCAACTTCCTTCAACCAAAACTCACACTTTTCATATTTAGCGTACAACTTCTCTTCCCTCAATCTTTGGAGTACAACCCTCAAGTGACCCTTGTGCTCTTCCTCACCCCGAGGAATAGATCAAGATGTCATCTATAAACACCACCACAAAAGAATTTTCAAACACTATTCATCAAATCCATAAAGAGAGCCGGAGCATTAGTCAACCCGAAAGACATCACCACAAACTCATAGTGCCCATACCTAGTACGAAAGGCCGTCTTGAGAATATCACACTCCCTCACCTTCACTTGATGATACCCTGACCGAAGATCAATCTTAGAGAAGTGACTAGCCCTATGCAATTGGTCAAATAAATCGTCAATCCTTGGAAGAGGATACCTATTCTTGACGGTGACCCTATTAAGTTGTCCATAATCAATACACATTCTAAGAGACCCATTTTTCTTCTTCACAAACAAAACCGGAGCACCCCAGGGAGAATGACTAGGTCTAATAAACCCCTTCTCTAACAAATCTTTTAATTGCTCTTTCAACTCTTTCAACTCCGCCGGGGCCATACGGCAAGGGGGGATATAAATAGGTTGAGTATTGGGAAGGAGGTCTATACCAAGATCTATCTCCCTTTCGGGAGGGACACCGGGAAGGTCTTCTGGGAAGACATATAGAAACTCATTAACAACCGGAATAGACTCAATAGGAGGGACTTTAGACTCCACATCATTTACTCTCACAATATGGTACAAACACTCTTTGGAAATCAACCTATGGGCTTTAATGCAAGAAATGAATTTCCCCTTCACCACAACATCCCGGCTCTCCCACTCAAGAACGGGTTCATTAGGAAATCGGAACTTGACTTTACGAGTCCTACAATCAATAGAAGCATAATATGCATGCAACCAATCCATCCCAAGAATAACATCAAAATCCACCATGTTCAACTCAACAAGATCGCAAGGCAACAACTTATTCAATATGCAAACCGGACAATTTCTATACACTTTTCTAGCAACAATAGAGACACCAATGGGAGTAGATACTTCATATGACTCATGCAACAATTTCGACTCGACATGAAATTTTCTAGCAACTAAGGGGGTAACAAAGGAAAGGGTGGCACCCAGATCAATCAAAGTATAAACATCAAGATCAAAGATTTGCAACATACCGGTCACCACATCCGGGGTCTCATTAACACCTTGTCTACCATGCAAAGCATAAAATCGATTGTCCCTTGGGGCACCACTTTGAGAAGCACCTCTACCAAAAGGAGTAGTGTTAGCACTTCGGACCTTGTTGCGGATCTTGGGACACTCAAACCTCTTATGACCCACTTCTCCACATTCAAAGCAAACACCCGAACCCTTCATGCAAGGACCACCATGCTTTCTCCCACACTTAGGGCATACATCCATAGAACCCACTTCACCTCCCCCTTGAGGTCTAGGAACATTGATAGCAAATCCCCGGTTGACATGAGGGTTTCCTCGGCCTTAATGAAATCTAGCACCCTTAGGGAACCTATTCTCCAATCGGGCCCTCTTGGCCTCGTGCCCCCTTTTCTTCCTCAATTTCTCCTCCTCCATTTGCTCGGCATAAGTCATCAACCGAGACAAATCCATATTTCCAATGAGCATAGCGGACCGACACTCCTCACTAACCAAGTCGGATACACCCATCACAAATTTGTTCATCCTTGACCTAGAGTCGGCCACCAAGTGAGGTGCATACTTGGAGAGTTGGACAAATTTGAGGGCATACTCCCTCACACTCATGGCTCCTTGCTTCAAGTTCATGAACTCCACCAAATTTGCCTCCCTAAGCTCAAGAGGGAAGAACCTATTAAGGAAAACAAGTTTAAACTCCTCCCACAACACTACATAGCCATTACCTTTCTCACCCTTCCATTGATCAAACCAAATTTGAGCAACCCCCTTGAGTTGGTAGGCCGCCAATTCCGCCTTCTCACAAGCACCAACATCCATAATGGTCAAGATTTTGCATACCTCATCGATGAAATCTTGCGGGTCCTCATCCACCTTTGACCATGGAAGACCGGAGGGTTCATCCTCATGAAATCTCTCACCCTTTCCCCAGGGGTGGTAGTTCGAGGAGCTTGGGCTCCTTGTTGCACTTGGTTAGCTACCACTTGTGCAAGCATGGTGAGTGCATCACGGAGCTCACCATTGGTGGGTGGCTCTTCCGGTGATCGGGCCCGTCTTCCCCTCATGTTTGGCATGATGATCTAGCAATCCAAAGAACAAGCGTTAGGGAGGAATCACCTTATCGCACTCTAAGCATGACATAGAACATGAAGAAGGGAAACCTTTCCTAAAATGTTTTGTAGCCTCCTATTCATAGTCGTGGCGCGCTTCACAACCATGATTAGGACTCTACTCAACGCGGTGTGTTGGACTCCGAGGATTTAACAACCTAGTGCTCTGATACCAAGCTTGTCACGACCCAAGCCTAGGGCCTAGACGTGACATGGCGAATGAGGAACCCGAATGAACCCCAAACAAGCCTCTCAAACTTGTCATCACACTTCATCGGTCGCGGAAGTACATTCAACATTAATTAACGGGAAATAGGGACTAAGGGCAAACCATTTCAAAATGACATCATAGAACAAGAGTCAAACTCATTTACAAAATACTTGTCCAACGCACACCTCTACATACATAGATAGGACGGGGCCATGACATACTATCGGTTCCCCTCATAGTCAAAATACAATTGCAAGCTAAAGTCTCAAAACATAGGAGTAGGAAACATAACATAACCCTCGAATCATTGAGGACTCACCAACAACTCAGATAAGCACCGTACTAGCCACGTGAATGGAGAGAAGGATCAAGAGTAGCTCCGGTCCCTACATGGTGACATCATGTAGGCAAAATATGTGTTAGTACTTGGAATGTACTAAGTATGCGGGGTGCAACACAACAATAGACAAGGACACAATCGAAATACAAGAAATAGTTTCATAGGCATTATGAATAACAATATGAGGATGCATGATCAAAGTGAAGTCAAAACATGCTTAAGTAAATCTATACTAATAGTAGATATCATATGTGTATGCATGATCCAACCAATCTATAACCCCAACTTAGGATGGGGGATGCCGTTCACACCCGGACACCCTGGTGGCAAGGTATAAACCCCTCACATGGTTGATGTTGGTCACACCCCAAGCATCCTAGGTGGTGAGATATAAACCTCTCACATGGTTGTCCGGTTCTTTTCCCCCGGACCGGGCATGGTCATGCAACACTTTATATAGGAAATTCCCATTAGGCTCTAATGCAATCTCACGTATGGAATGAACATATACACAAGCTTAGTTGGTTATCAACACATCTCTGGATTTCCATACATCTCATAACTCAAGCTTTAAAACATCGATTCATCAATTCTCCATAGTTGGACATTTTGTCAAACACCTTGAGGCATGTAATGGAATCAAAGAGCATGGAAAATAGGGTAGTAATTATGCAGCCAAACCAGTGAACAACCTACAACAACACCTTTTTAACACCCACAATACCACATGAAAATCTCCACATCCATTCCAAATTTAGGTTCAAGTTCTAGAGTCACAACATGCTCAAAACAATCACTTTTCATGTTTAAAATTCAATGTGCAGGAAATTATTACAAAGAACAAGACTAATTTATGAATCTTAACTTAAACCATGAATTAGTGAGTAGAATAGAGTCTAGGCACTATGGGTGGAAGGACCCATGAGTTCAACACTACATACCTTGAGTTTTTATGAAGGTCTTGAGAGTGTCTTCAATGGATGCTTGGAACTTGGAGCAAGAGTCTCTTCAATCTTGAGGAAGGTTTTGGATTAGGGTTCTAGAGAGAACTTGAGAGAAAATGTGTCTAAGTATGGGAGAGGTGTTTTGGGAAATGTTTTAGAGATGGGAATTGAACTAATGGTATATAGGAATTAACATATGCCCTTTGGAAAAATGGTCCAACACTTAGAAAAAAAAATGAGGCGGGTGAACAGTAAAAACGCTCACTGGAAATTGCCTTTTCTGCCGGACAGATTTTACGAAAATGGGCATAACTTCTTCGTCCGAACTCCGAATGAGGTGAAACGAAGTGCGTTAGGTAGCTAACTCAAAGGGCTTTCCATGGATATGTTATTGGCCACCCAATAATTTGTGTGCTAGGAGATATGACCCTCCAAAGTAGACCCTCGAAAAAGTCTTCACTTGGAAATTTCGGATTTTGATACGGTTGCTCTAAAATTTGGGTTAGACCCATTTCCCACTCAATTTGACCCCCTAAACAAGAATATGAAGTCGGATTTTCGAAAAATGAAACGGATTTTTTTTATATAGCTAAACAAGTTTCCGATAACTTCCGAAGCACATTTTTAAGAACTTTTTGGGTCATTTCAGGGCTGGTAGGGGTTGGGTGGGTGGGGGGTCGAGGGTAGGGGTGAAAAAATGAAATATTGAAATTGAAAATATTTTTTTAAAACAAACTTAAATTATTTTTTTTTGGGGGTGGGGGTAGGGGTAAGGGTGAGGATGGGTAAAAAAATTGAATTTAAAAACAAGCTTTAAATTAATTTTTGTTTGGGGGGGGGGGACTGGTTTGAGGGTAGGGACAAAATAAATTGATTTTTTCAACAAAAAATTAATTGTAGTTTGAAGTTGAAAAAGAGTTTTGGAAAATGTTTTCCTTAAGTTTTGAAGGGAAGTCATTTTCCTTAAATTTGAGGAAAATGAGTTGATTTGGAAAACATTTTCCAAAACATTTAACCCAACCAAACATGAGAAAATTGAAAAATATTTTCCTTCATACCAAACACACCCTACATGTCCCATGAATTTCTGAAGATTGTTGAAGAACAAGTAGATGAGACCAATTGTAGCTGATACGTATATTGTAAACTTTACTATATCTACTATACTTACAAGATTTACATGAAACCTACACTATAATGGACGATTTCAGCCCTAATCAGCTTAGAAGCCTAATTTAAAAGAAATTCTCAAGTGAATAAGATCAGCCCTAATAAGCCCATTTATACTTGTTTAGTGATTAATGCTCAGGGCAAAGAGTCAACTAATGTAGCTGAAATACAAGTTAGACTGCCAAAAATTGACTCATGAAGTTAAAATACGAGCTAGACTCCCAAAAATCGTATCAACAACAGAAGAATATCAAAACCCTAAAGCTAGTATTTAGACTTCCAAAGAGAATTTCTTACATAATAAACCCTATTCCAACAAAATCCTTTCAACAAGATATTGTGAAATAGTGTTCTTCAGCAAGTAGCTCTTCAGCTCTTTAACGTGAAATCTGTGAGGAAGTTTGACAAAATTCGTGTTCTTCAGACTTAGCTTGGAGAGAAAATCGTGCTCTTCAAATTGACATACAGTTTTTCAGATTTGGGGGAAAAAAAAGTCTTAATGTTTTATGAATTACCTGATAAAATCATGTTGTTCAGTGACTTCTTCAGCTCTTCAGCGAGAACTATGAGAAAGTTTAACCAAACATTCTGATTTGGGAGAAAGGAAAATTTTAATGTTTCATGAATTATTTTTTTTGCCCAATAAAAATGGGAGAAAGAGTTAAAAATGTTGGAAGGAATATAATATTTTAGGGAAAACTTTAACGCCACATTTGTAATGTGTTGTTTTTACAATTATAAAAATAGGACACTTTAAAAGTGTGGCCTTATATGTAAATAGTTGTTATCAATTATATCATATTATAACAACACTTATAAAATGTAGCTTATATCATTAAAGAGTACACTTTACAAGTGTTTCCAAAATTATCGAAGCTAAAAGTTAAAAACTTGGGCTACGTTTTAAAAGCGTCCCCAGAAATATTTTAGGCAACACTTTACAAGGGTTGTCCAAAATTAGTGTGGTCGTAGGCCTAAAATATTGTAGTGCAGGAGGTATGACTTAAGAGATCGATATTCCTACTTGGAAGTAGGACGTGATCAACATGGACTTCATCAGATGTTACCTCGCACTCGCAGACAACATGAGTCCATTTGGGTGATTTTTTAAAGAGTTACTAAGTCTGCACGCTTTTTGGCAGTCAAGACTACATATTCGGCAGAGGACTACACCAAGCTATACATTAATGATATAGTTAGGTTGCATGAGGTTCCTTTGTCTGTCATCTCAGATAAAGGGCCTCAGTTTGCCTCTCATTTCTGGAAGTCGTTTCAGAAAGGTCTTGGTACTCAAGTTAACATTAGCACAACATTTCATCCATAGACGGATGGTCAGGCAGAGCGTATCATTCTGACCTTAGAGGACATGTTGAGAGATTGCGTGATCGATTTCAAGTGTAGTTGGGATGATCACCTCCTTCTTATAGAGTTTTCTACAATAATAGTTACCATTCCAGCATTCAGATGGCCCCTTATGAGGCATTGTATGGGCGTAGGTGTAGATCTCCAGTTGGTTTGTTTGAAGTGGGTGAAGTAGCCTTGATAGGGCCAGATTCAGTTCTTGATGCTATGGATAAAGTGCAACTCATTAGAGATAGACATAAGACAACCTTGAGTCACCAGAAGTCTTATACATATGTACGGAGAAGGGAACTAGAGTTCCAAGTTGATGATTGAGTTTTCCTGAAAGTGTCGCCTATGAAAGGGGTGATGACCGTTGGCAAGAAAGGGAAGCTCAGTACTAGATATGTAGGCCCTTACAAGTTCTTGAAAAGGATTGGTAAAATGGCTTATGAGTTAGGGTTGCCAACAAAACTAGCAACAATGCATTCAGTTTTCCATATTTCGTTGTTGAAGAAGTGTTTGGGTGACCTAGCATCTATAAGGCCTTTAGAAAGTGTGGCTGTGAAGGATAGTCTCACTTATGAAGAGGTACCAATTGAAATCTTTGATCGTCAGGTTCGAAGGTTGAGAAACAAAGAAGTCGCTACAGTTAAGGTTTTGTGGAGGAGTTAGTCCGTAGAGAGGGCTACTTGGGAAGCAGAAGCAGCCATGAAGGCCAAGTATCCTCACCTCTTTCCTTCCGATTCCATTCCTACTTGAGGTAATAGTTCCTCTTCAGTTTTCCAGTCATTCATGCATAAATTCAGTCTTAGTATCATGTTCCTTCACTTTGTACTTGCATTTTCAACGTATTTGCATGTTCTTGGAACTTAGTTTAGTCATAAATAAGTTTCCTGTACTTGGTGATAGGGTTTGCAGCTCTTTCCCTCCATTTCAGCTAGTTTAGTCTTTATTCGAGGATGAATGTTCCCAAGGGGGAGATAATCTAACACCCCATATACTAGAACATACCAGATTGTAGTTTGCAGGTGTTGCAGGTGGCACTAACGGGTACCGTCCACGGACTATAGGAGGACCCACGGTCCATCCTGCAGGTCCAAGGTTCGCATCTACGACCCTCCTTCCAGAAGCCTAAAAACATTTGCTAAGTGTCGACCCACGACCACACCCATGGACCATAGGTCAGGCGAAGGTTCGTGGTCCAGAACCGTAGGTCAGACCCCTAGAAAACCAACTACAGTCCTGATTGACAGATGACCAGCACAGACCGTCAGCCGATCGACGGTGCCGTCTATCAGTGATCCCGACATCTTTTATGTTAGGGGTCTTTTGGGCTTTTCCTTATGCTTTAGGCCCCTAAACTACGCCGTTTAAACCCTAAACTGCGCGGTTTTGATTAGTTTTAGCCTGTAAACATAGCTAGAACTTACCTAAGTCCGATCATTCTTGAAAACTTAGAAAAATTAAACTGCAAGAGTAAAAAGAGGTCAAGAACCCTAGTTCAAGAACGCAACAAGGTTCCATCAAATCCACCCCCGAAATCGAAAGATTTCTCCGTGGAATTTGTTACCAGATATGTGGAATTTCACTAGTGGGTTCCTTTCACCCATTGGGTCCCTACATTTCAATAAGAATATTTATTCCCTTAATACTATGTAGACTTAGGGTTTCTAGAACTCCAGTAGATTACCATGAATTAGTTACTTTAATGATCCAAATCAGATTATCATATTATTGCTCAGTGTCTCGTATGATATTCATTACCCTAGTTGTATATATTCGTTAGTGCATTAATTATGCATGTTAAGTCAAATTATTCAGTTATTCCAGATATACACATGCTCCAGTTTACGAATGTCACATTATCAGTCATAATTGTTACATTCTCAGAGTTTGCATGTCAGTATTTGAGCTATCCATTACAGAACTTTAGTTATAAAAATGTTAAATTACTTAATCAATTGGGAATCTTAATATCGAGTGGACTAGGGTTAGACACCCGCAAGTCCCAGAACTATGTGCCCCGTAGGTTGTAAGTCCCCTCTGTAGGCATTATTTTAGTGATCACGCTAGCATGCCTCTATACATTTGGCAGGGTATATTGGGTCCTCTCGATAGGGCATATACATCGGACTCTATATTTAGATCAGGTGGTTTTAGGTCGGTTATTAGTAGCTCCCTTATAGCTCAGTTAAATCCTATTGCATTGACCATGTTATCAGTATAGTTCAGTGTTCAGTCTCAGTATGTTATAAACTTGGTCATTGCATTCAGTTTAGTCATTTTCAATTTTTTTAGTATCCTTATCATGTTCAGATTATAGTATTTCTTTATTGCTTGTTCAGTTGTGTTATTATTCAGCTTACTCTATCCTGTATGCTCAGTACCCTTCAAGTGCTAACGCATACTCTGCGCTACATCTTCTCGTGATGTAGGTTCAGGTCCTCACCAATCAGATCATGCATAGATCGGTCCCCGATCTTTAGTTCAACAACATCAGTGGTGAGTCCTCATTCTTCGGGGACTAGTGACATGATTATCTTTCTTGCTTTTAGCTTTAGTTTCAGTTTTGCTATATCTAGCTGGGGCATGTCCCAACATTTCTAGTCAGTAGAGGCTTATTTCACACATAGTTAGATTCAACTATAGTGTTAGAGTTTGACTTTTCATTTGTATTCAAACTCACAGTTTCATATATTCAGATTTAGTATATGGGTATTCCCCAGCATTTCAAATTATTTACATGATTTAGCTTACGCACAGTTTTATTGCTCAGTTTATCTTTAGTATGCTTATGATAATGCCAACAGGGTTAGCTTAGGGTCACTTGTAATCCTAGGTCGCATGTCCACGTCCAGGGGGTAGCATCAGGGAGTGATAGGACCCCTCATACTTGTTGAGAATACGAGAGAGAATATCCTCAGACCTTTAGGCTTTTGACGCTCGTGGGGAGGAACATACATACCCTTCTCCTCGTCTCTTTCCTTCCAATTGGGGTTTCGATCCCTCCACTCTCTATCACGGTCTCTCCAGCCTTCATCCCTATTCCAACCTTGGTTACCACCCTGCCTTGGGTAGTTTGCATTATAACCTCCTTCTTGGTTGGCTAGGAACTTCACTTCTTCGTTATACAATGCTTTGAACTTGTCCTCATCGGGGTTTACACACCCAATATCTACATCATTTACACTTCTAGTACCAGCTCCCATGACATTCTTGGCTAAAATGTCAAGTTAGGTCATCATCTTTGCCATGTTTTGGTCCCTCTCTTGGTCTTTCTCAAGCTGCTCCTTCGTCAATTTAAAAGTGAGAGGGGAGACCTGATCTTCACGATGCACCACGCTCGGTTAAATTTGGTCATACCATCCAAGAGTCGGGCTGCTATAATGTAAGGTTGTTGCATTAAACCTCCCGGAGAAAGTTGGTCAGCTCCTCCCTTGTTCAGCGAATCAAGGTTTCGGTAAAAGTATTGCAGCAAAACGTTGTCGGGCAACCCATGGGTTGGGCATTCCAGCACACACTACTTAAATCTTAGCCAAGTCTCATGAATTGGCTCACCCTCCAAACGCTTGAAGCTTTGGATGCTATCCCTAAGTGTCATCATCTTCGAATGAGGGAAAAATCGCACTTGGAATGCGGTGACAAGCTCTTCCCACGAAGTGATGGAGTCTCTTGGAAACTCAGCCAACCACATACATGCTTCTCCCATTAAGGAAAATGGGAGCAACGTCAACCGAACCGACTCTTGGGATATATTCTTGAAGGAGAACGACCCGCAAACATCAACAAAGTTTCTTATATGCTCATGGGGATCCTCATGAGCCAATCCACCAAACAATCCTTTCAATTGCAAGAGCTGCAACATGGTGCTTGTAATGTGGAACACAACGTTCCCTTCAGCCGGAGGCAAGCGAATGACACCAATTCCACTCACTAGATGAGGGTCATTAACATTTGGCTCATTTACATCATTGAGGTTGCCAATGTCATCTTGGTGGCCTACTTGGCTACCATTGCTTCCGTTGACACTCATTTTCTCTGTTTTAAACAACAACACACAAACAAAAACTAAAAATAAGTAGATTAAACTATGACTAAAGAGAACAAAATTCAATTTCACCAAAAGAATCTTAAACAACACCACTCCCCGACAGTGGCACCATTTTGATTAACATTTCAAGGACACTTCATCCAATTGTAAGTGTCAACGATCGCTAGTTAGTATAAAACCCAACTAAATGAGTTGGGGTCGAATCCCACAGGGAGCGGTACGTGTTTAAAATTCAATAGGAAAGTGTGAACATGATCAAATCAGTCATAGGATTAGACATTATCGAATAAAGACATAATTCAAATAAGGGGGTGAAACGAATGTCAAATGGGGGTTTTGGTTTGAACTATCAACTACAAATAGTGGTGAACAACACGAAATAACAATAATGAGATGGGTTCTTGGGATGTGATTCGATTATAGGCTAATATAGATAAATGGTTAATTGCAACTATTAGAAAATAGCTAGATATTAGTGAGTAAGCAAGACTATAGAGGACGTAAACTTTCTCTAGAACAATTTACCCCAAATCAAGTCGATATCTCTGTAACATCAACAAGCATACAAAATAAGAACAACCCACACCTTAGTCCATTCACTCTCTCGAGCTGAATATGTGGAATTGGGTTTCGGGTTCATTCTCTCGATCTGAACCCATGACAACCCAATACCCACAGACCATCAATTAATAATCTTTGTTTTAAAACCTCTCTCTCAAGCATGCCAAAAACACAAGTGTAGAACTGCATTTGCAACTACAATTCTTAAATTAAACCACAATTAATGATTGAACTCACTTCTAAATAGCATTTAAACTAAGAATTAGCAATATCCATAAACTAAATCACCCCATAATCACATAATCACACCCCAATAATTAGGGTTTTAGCTAGACATTATAAAAAAATAAAAATCGTTACCAAATTGAGTTTCAATCAACTCGATAAGATTGATTTCGTCTTTACAATGTTCCAATTCAAACAATCTCAAAGACCACTTCTAATTTCTCAAAAGTGAAAGGCTTGAATTCTTCAAAGCTAAAGAAAAACTAGAGAAAACTTATATCACATTTCAAAACATAATAAAAATATGTTCTAAAAAGTAATTGATACTAATTGATATGTTCAAAAACGTATTTTTAGTTGAGAAAAATGTGTTGCGAAGAGTCACTCGGCGAAGTAAGTCGGGATCGCCGAACCACTCGGCGATCTGCCCTTTGGTCATTTCCATCTCCCTTCTACCTTATCCTTCAGCACCATCAAGGTTTGTAACTTTGGATGATTCAACACTGCATCACGGAACCTGTCACGACCCGAGCCTACAACCAGAAGCGACACAACCTATAAGACTCTGAAAAGTCTCATACAAGTCTCATAACATTCATAACATTCGATATAAGGAAAATTGTATGAAATTAAAACCTTATTTGAGACCATACAAACAAAAACTTCATTCAAAACATTCAGAAATATCAGAAGTCTATTGTCTCACATGGCCATTTAAAACGTCATCTTGAAACTAAAATAGGGACACGACCCTTTACAATCGAAAGACCAACAATTGTCTATTACATGAAAGAAATGGAAACTACAATACTTGTCCTCGATCTATGAGGACATACCACTTTACCTTGGAAAAATCTCAAATAAAAGCTTCTACTAGAGATAGTCAAACCGAGTACCAATCTCTACAGTTCATAAAGGTAAAGAAAATATGCGTTACCACAATTAAGTACTAAGTATGAAAGCCATGCAAAAACATGCTTAAAACAGACATTTTACTTGAAAGTCATGATATATGCCATTTTGTGAAAACTTCATGAACATAAGCATAAGAGGCATAAAACAAGACATGATCAACATAAAAGTCATTTCACCACATTAGAACATAATCAACATATAAGACATTTCATTACCTTAAGCCTTCACCTCAAGTAACCATCAAGCTATACTTTGTGCAATGTATGAATAGCGTCCCATACCACTATTCACACTACATACCACCTCAAGGTCACCAAAAGTGAACTTGTCATTCAACCTTTCCATCTTTACACATTACTCATACATAACAGGCATAAACATTACATAAGTCATATTATCACATTAGGACCATCATCTAGGGCAACCCTAAATCATACTTGTGCATTGTATAAGTAGCATCCCATACTATTACTCACACTAAGTACTCCTTTGAAGTCGCCATAGACAAGGCACCTTCATACTCAATAAGTCATGACAAGGAAGTAACTCATAATACAATCCAAGTATAGCATGAATCATTACATTAAGTACATAAGTCAACATTCCCCATTAACTTCATTAAGAACACCTTCATTCATTAGACATTAACCCAACATTCTCCATTTGCATCATTATAAGGGCATATTCATTTCATTTAACATTATAACATAAAGGAACACACCATAACCCCTCTCAAAGCCTACTTGTGCAATGCATGGATGGGATTCCATACTACCACCCACACTAAGTAGTGCATTCTCGAGAAGCCATAGTTCATTAATATTCTTTTTGAGGGTAAGCTTTAACTGACATAGACCATGTGAGAAATTCATGGAATCCCGGTGTCACCCTCACCGGATAAGGGATTCCTACTTGCCTAAGGTACGATCATTGGTTTTAGCTTAAGTTGATCCACTAGCTAGACCTATGTGGGTACATAGTTATGGGATATGGAGATTGCTACTAGATACCCCGCCTCAACTCACGGATGGGCATCCACCTCAACAGATTATTACTAGATACCCCACCTCAACTCCCGAATGAGCATCCATCTCAATTCATATCCACTCGGTGCTTAGCGTATTTCCATATAGAGTACTTAACATTCATTACATTAGTCATCATTATGGGATAAGAGATTGTTACTAGATACCCCACCTCAACTCCCGGATGGGTATCCATCTCAACCCAACATTCATTTATTAAATAACTCATAAATCCAGAGATGAGAATTGCCTTTCAACTAAGAATCTCATATTGTGAGAAAGTCCTTCCACAACATGCCAATATCATTCATTAGAGTACAATTGAGAATAGCCTTTCAATCAACGCATCACCATTAACATAATCATAGAAACTTCATTCATTACTCGTTTATGAGTGTGTGTATGTGAGAATCACCTTTCACATATAGCCTTATCATTCATAGGTGTTAATTGAGAAATAACATTCAATCATAGTACAATTTCATTCTCAACATGATCATAAAACTTTCATTGAGATCACACACATATATACTTCACATCATAATCATACATAATCCTTCATGAAATTTCCCCATAGGGCTATGAACCAACATCAACCCATAAATCTAAGACACTACAATAGATAAGGAAATTGACATGATTCAATAACTAATCCAATATAAACATCAATATTTCAACATACTTGCATAATCAACCAATTCCCAATCTCAACTCATCACTTAAGAATTTGGGGAAAACATGGGTTCTAGGAAGAAATCGTCTTAATTCATCATTGAAACTACAATTCATTCATAACTCAATGCAATAAAGCCTTTGAGAATCGTTCGGAATCGAACCCATGCAAAGATTGAAAACTAGGGTTTTTGGAGAAACATTGGGGATTTGAAATCAACTTTGAAATTGGCTCCTTGAAAGAAACTAAGTCAAGGATGAAGACTACCATACCTTTTATGGAAGAAATCCACGAAAATCCCTTGAAAAACTTGAAGTCTTGACCTTGGAAGCTTGAATCCTTTACCTCCAATGGAGGTTTCTAGAGAGAGAGGTTCTGAGAAGAGAGGTTTCTAACTTTGGGGTGTTTTGAAATAAGGAGTAAATGACTTGTTTTAGGACTTAAAACTATATATACTAGTGATATAAAACAATTAAGAAAATCCCACACATTAATTAAAATGAAATTACCTAAAACACCCTCAACTAAGGCATCCCCGTAAGAGACCACACCCAGTTTGACGGGTCGTGAAGGGGCACCACGGCTCGTGGTGGTGCCCGTGGTCCCTTAGGCAGTGTGCCTCTCTAACTTGCCTAGCCTTCAAGGGCCTAAGGCAAGTCCACAAGACCTCCCATGATCCGTGGTCAAGACCACGAGTCGTGGTTGAGGTCATGGTCTTGAGGCGGTGTCAAGGCTTCCCAAGCCTTGCGTCCACACGCCTAAGTGATTTTCACGATCACTCCCCCATATCTCGTCAAGGGCACCAAGGCCTGTGGTGGCCCCCGTGGTTCCTTGACCAGTAGTTCCCTTATCATCCACCAACTCCCATTAAGCTAAGGCAACCCCAAGAGCCTTCCCACGGCCCGTGGTCATGACCACGCATCATGAAGTGGCTTATGAAGTGGTGCCTTGGCTTGGCACCTCACAAGGGAACACTGTCATGCTAATCACAGGTTGTTCCACGATTCGTGGTGGACACCACAGGTCAAGAAGACCCTCGTAGTCATGGTAGACAATGTCTAAGCCTAGTTTTTAGGCAGCCTTGGCCCCTCACCATGGCCTACACCCAAAACCCTTATCCCTTGCCTTAACCCTTGACGTTAACCGTCACGTTTAGGCTCTAGATTAACCTATTATTTTCTAAGTCGTTATATTATCTCCCTCTTAGGAACATTCGTCCTTGAATGACAATTTAAACACATTAAGGGATAACAACTCAAGACTAGAAGCCCATCATGCATGACACATCAATACAATGCACAAAACCATAGGAGGAAACATCAACTCCACATCAATAAGCTCATTATGAACAAAAACATCAACATTTCTCATTTTGTTGGAGGAATTTCCTTCTCCAACTCACATCATGCTCATCTTAACATCATTAAGCACATTATGCAACTCTTCATAAAAGCACATTTAGGCAATTTCAACAATCAACCTCATGAAGCATATAGACAACTCATACTAGATGCACATCAACATAAGGAACACAATTCATGAAAACTCATTTTCTCATATAAACATAAACTCATTAAGAACATGCATAACATAAGGAGACCATGGAAACACCTAATCACACATGACTCCAAAACATGAAACAAGCTACACAGAACTCTTGGTCTCAAGCTTGAATATGAATAGAAGGAAAGAGATAAGGATATCAAAACACTCAACAACTTTACTATTCAACATACTATCCCCCACTTAGGAGTAAATCCAACTAAGGTTAACATGAAAACATCATAGGAACATCAATACAACACTCACAATCTATAAGGAACTATTACATACAGGTGCCTTCATCCGGATGAGCTCCTTTGTCCTTGTTAGCTTGAACCAAATAGAAATGATTTTTCTTTGGAGCATTAGGATCCGAATCATCAAGAGAAGCTTGCTTATCAGCCCTTCCTTTTGCTGAGAGTGTTGGGCTATCTCTCATCTTATAACCCTTCTTTCCACACCCAAAGCAACCTTCTGTGCCGACAAGGCACTTACCCAAATGTTGCTTTCCACACTTGGCACATCTAGACCTCTCAAAAGAAGAACCACTTCCGTTCCCTCCTTGAGACCTAGGGTTAGACACCATATCATTGTTGACCATAAGTAATCTTGATTGGAGAACGTCTTTTTGGACATTGGCTGACTTTGTTCATCAGACCTAGACCTCTTTATCTCTCTACTCCTCCTCTCAAGTTTGTTTCCTCAATAGATTGAGTATACACAATCAGTCTAGAAATATTCATGTCATTATGAAACATTTTCGTACGACACTCTTCATTAACTAGGTCGGATAAACCTGTCACAAATTGACTCATCTCATCCCTAGGGTTGGACACCAAAGATAGAGCATACTTAGACAACAGGGTAAATTTCAAGAAATACTCCTCCACACTTATGCTCCCTTGCCTAAGGTTGATAAATTCCTCCACCTTAACCTCCCTCTTCTCACGGGGAAAGTACCTACCAAGGAAAACTTTCTTAAACTCCTCCCATTCTATAGGACCTGCTTCCATAGGCCTATTGCTTTTCCATTGAGTGAACCAAACTTGGGTAACATCCCTCAATTGGTAGGAGGCAAGTTCTGGTTTTTCTCTAGAAGTCACCCCCATAGTATTGACTATCTTATACACCTCATCCAAAAACTCTTGGGGATCCTCTCCCACCTTAGAACCAAGAAATATCGGAGGATTCATCCTCACAAAGTCCCTTAACCTAGAAGCCATAGTACTCTAATTAGCATTCACTTTAGGCCCCACATCCCTATTAACTTGGCCCATCATAGCTTGGGCTAAGGTTAGAAAAGCCGACCTAATCTCTTTATTAGTCATGGCCGAACCATTAACCAGAAATTGATTCTTGAGGAACTTGGTCACTTCGAGGAACTTGGTCACCTTGAGGATCTTAGGGAGAAGCTCCCTCATTCACATTCTCCTCTTTCACTATTCTTGTGGGCATCCTTCTTATATTCATATCCTATAAACACAAAAGAAGGATTAGGAAAAGGACACTTAAAGAGCTAAACTCGAAGGCACAACTTCAAGAGTAATGAAATAAGTGTAACTTTCTAACGTCCTATAGCCTCTCACTCATAGATGTGTCGCAACTCACTCCGATGAACAAGACTCTACTAGACGTGGCTTGTGGGACATCAATCCTAAAATCCATTCCTAAAACCTTATGCTCTGATACCATGTTTGTAACCACCCTAGCCTACACTCCGGAAGTGACATGATGTATAAGACTTAGAAAAGTCTCATACAAGCCTCATAGCATTCATAACATTCGATATAAAGAAAATGGTACGAAATTAAAACCTTATTTAAAACCGTACAATAAAAAACAAGCCCATATATTAATTAATTAAAATGAAATTACCTAAAACACCCTTAACAAAGGCAACCCCGTCAAGGACCACGCCCACTTTGATGGGTTGTGAGGGGCACCACTGCTCATGGTGGTGCTCGTGGTCTCTTAGGTAGTGTGCCTCTCTAATTTGCCAAGCCGTCAAGGGCCTAAGGCAAGACCACGAGACGTCCCATGATCCATGGTCAAGCCCACGAGTCGTGGTTGAGGTCATGGTCTTGAGGCAGTGTTAAGGCTTCCCAAGCCTTGCCTCCACACGCCTAAGTGATCTTCACGATCACTCCCCCATGGCTCGTCAAGGGCACCACGACCCGTGGTCCCTTGAACAGTAGCTCATGTATCATCCACCAACTCCCATTAAGCTAAGGCATCCCCACGAGCCTTCCCACAGTCCGTGGTCATGGCCATGAGTCGTAAAGTGGCTCGTGAAGTGGTGCCTTGGCTTGGCACCTCATAAGGGCACACTTCCATGCCAACCACGGGTGGCACCACAACTCATGGTGGCTGCCACGGGTCAAGAAGACCCTCGTGGTCATGGAAGGCAGTATCGAAGCCTAGTTTTTGGCAGCCTTGGCCCCTCACCATGGACTACACCCAAAACCCTTAGCCCTTTCCCTTAACCCTTGAAGTTAACCCTCACATTTAGGCTCTAGATTAACCTATCATTTTTTGAGTCATTACAGAACCACTCGGCGATCCGTCATCTGTTCCTTTCTCTCGCCAGCATGGTTCTTTCCTTCAAGGCTTGGCACACTGGAACTTTAGGCAGTCAAGTAGCCGTTCGTCGACTCACCAAGTGGACTTGGCGATCAACAGTGTTGCCTTTCTTCATTCTTTTAGCCCGTTTTGTTACTTTTTGCAAATTAGTGTCCTGGCTTTGTTCCTCAATCCATATACCTAGAAATCAAGGGTTTTACATCAGTTACTAGCACAAAATAAGCATCTGAGGACACTAAACCTATATAAATAAAGCCCTAAATTAGTCCAAATCTCAGACTCATCAGTGCCTCCTTTGGTACCTACAAAGTTGTTGCCTAAAGTTACTCCACTGTTCCCCAAAGATTAAAAAAGAGGGATGAAGACACAAAGTTCCAAAAATGTCTTTGCGTCTTTAAAACTCTTTCCATTAATCTTCCTTTGGTAGAGGGTTTGTTAGAAATGCCGGGTTATGAAAAGTTTATGAAAGAGTTGGTCGCAAAGAAGAGAAGTATGGATTTTTAGACAATTGAAGTATCCCATAGTTGTAGTGCCATTATGTCAAGCAACGTAGTTGTCAAGAAGAATGATCCGAGGGCATTTACTATTTCATGCACTATCGGGATGTTCCAATTTGCTAAAGCATTGTATGATTTTGGGGCTAGTATAAATTTGATGTTCTATGCCATTTTCAAGAAACTTGGGTTGGGTGAACCAAAACCTACAACTATGCATCTTCTCATGGCCAACTGCTCTATCAAGCACCCCGTGGGAATTCTTTATGACATTTTGGTGAAGATGGACAAATTTATATTTCCAGCTAATTTTGTGATCCTCAATTGCGAGAATGATGCTGAGGTCCCTATTATTCGTGGTAGGCTATTCTTGGCTACCAACAAAGCTCTAGATGATGTGGAAAGCAGTTAATTGACATTTCAGATAAATGATGAGGAAGTTACATTCAATGTTTACAAATTGATGAAGCAACCAAGTAACCTCCATGTGATATTGGTCATTGATGTGATTGATGAAGTAGTTGGTAGTGTGAGTGAAGTTTCTTGTGTTGGTGAATCTTTGACGCCCGTTCTTCTGAACTAATATGGGGAGGAAAGTCAAGATTATGATGAATTGGTGGCTGCTCTATCGAGTTTAGGTTCTTATTCTAGGAGAGCTCTGAAACTTGATAACGATTTGAGGAATAGAGAATGTCCTCCCACAAAGCCATCTATTGAAGAACCACCAAAGCTGGAA